>NW_027646247.1:87500-97500 GCF_951394435.1 Stenella coeruleoalba | reverse complement strand
ACCTCATCCCCGTCCTCGTCCTCCTCCTCGTCGTCCTCTTCCTCGTCCTCCTCCACCTCGTCCTCGTCCTCGTCCTCGTCCTCGTCCTCCTCCTCGTCCTCCTCCTCCTCCTCCTCCTCCTCCTCCTCCTCCTCCTCCTCCTCCTCCTGTGTGCTTCTTTCTGTCAAGGAGAAGATTTCCAACTCAAATGCAGACCAAAAGATTTCTAGGTTCCAAAACTTCAGGGTTCCATGGATCATGGTGTCCAAAATCTGCACAGGGTCTTCAATAACGGCCCTCGTTCTCAGCGCACACAAGTCAACCCCAGACCAAGGCACCCTAAGGGCAAAAACCCTCCAAGGTTTCTCCCATTAGACCCCGAACATCAGCACACACCCCCTCCCCCGGTTTCTATTTCGTATCGCGTGCGCTCAGGCAGACGGCAAACACATCGATCGATCATTTTCCTTTAGCGTGTTTCATGAACGTCGCACTGGCCGAAGAAACCTAGGTGTGTCAAAGCTCATCCCTGCGTAAAAGGCTTTGGCTTCTCCGTGAAGGGGTCGAGCCGAGGGACCCAGGCCCCTCTGTCAACTTTTCACCGGATTCATTGGCCTCACTCTTGTCCCAAGCGACGGCTGGTCAGATTTCTCATGGTCATTTTTTGCCTTCTGGCTTTAACAAGGGTCTTCAACTGGGGTAAAAAGAGCAGGCTTGCTTGGGGCGCTTTCATGGTGGGGAGGAGGGGGTGGTGGCCCATAGAGGTAGGTCCCTTCGATTCACCCCATCTCAGGTAGTGCCCTATGCAAAACGTTTGCTTTCATACCATCAGGATCCTACCTTTGGAGAGTTTCCCTGCCTTAAACGTCCTCTGCCCTCCGCCTATTCATCCACCATCCACCACCACCCCGCTGACCTGTTCATCCCGTCCATGGTTTTTCTCTTCCGAGAAAGCATGTTACCTACGGCTCGTCCCCAGGCTACGTACGCGTCCATTCACCTCCTGAAAGACATGTCTCGGTCACCTCCGAGAGAGTTCTTGGCAGTGAGGAATAAAACCGCCACTGTCAAGGTCCGCGTGCAGGTTTCTGCGTGGACCTCAGCCGTTCGACTCCCCGCGTCACCTCGGGTCCATTCATAGCAGGGAGTCCTCCGAGGGCCGGGTCCTACGGTGAGAGTGTGTTTGGCTGTGAAAAACACCACCCCTGTTCACAGAGTTCCCAAAAACGGGGGGGTGGGGGGTTGGGGGGTTGGGGTGGGGGTCGGGGTGGAGCTGAGGAGGGCACGGCACGTCAGCATACCGAAGCGTCCGGAACCCCGAGGAGGCGGGCAAGGAAGGAAGATGTCCCCGGGACAAAACCTTCCCTCCCCGTCCTTAGGGTCGATGGCTGGACCTGAGAATTCCATGGACACGAGACGGATTTATGAAACCAGAATTCCAAGAAAGGGGACCTGGCTGGCCGAGACCCCAAAATGAGTCTCTTTGGGGTTTGTTAGGGCGGCAGGCCAGGAGACACCCGCCGTGTTCCACCCGACTCCCAAATGGGGCGAGTTTATCGAAGAAAAAAAAAAAAAAAGCCAAACCAAAAGCAAACACACACGCAGACAGAAACCCCACCAAAACACACACACACACACACACACACACACACACACACACACACACACACACACACAACTCTGGGTGCGCTATCTGTTGTCCATGATTTCCCGTGCCTTTTGGACATGGCTGATAGAGATGGACATGAAACGGCAGGACAGCAAGCTGGCATGTCGGCCGGCCTAGAGAAGGTTCCCGAGTGAAATATCAGAACCAGGGCGGGATGGGGATGGGGGGCGCAGAGAGAGGCGGGGAAGGGGGGCCCACGTCACCTGGGAGAGAAGCGGGGGGAGGGGGGCGCTGACCGACCTCGGTTCACCCCGTCCCCCTCCGGCCGAGAACCTGCCTTCGCTTCCTGCCCTCAGGTGTGTGAGAGGAGCAGGTTTCTTTCCCATAACTACCAACACATCATTTCAGTCTTGTTTGTGGGTTTCTTTTTGTGTGTTCGTTTTCTGGACGAGGCCAAAGAACCCTTCCAGTGAGTGGAGGCGTGTGTACAAAGGAGGATCTGACAGGACGGGAGGGTGCGGGTCAGTCCCTGTGCCAAGAAACCCAGAGAATCTGTCGTAGCTGAGGCTCGGGCCTTTTGCAGAAATAGGCCAAGAGAGTTCAGAGTTGATCCTTCACTGCCAAACAATCATCACAGCAGTTTCCTGGAAGGGATTGTGTTGCAGGAGCCAGCGTGGTGGCCCTCAGGCCTCAGGCCTCAGGCCTCCAGCCCGGCAGGCAGGCAGGCAGGCAGGCAGGCAGGCAGGCAGGCAGCGGCTATTGTCTGTTGGTCCCGCCCCCACCCCCACCCCCACCCCCGTTCCTTCTCCAGAGCTCCTTCCTAAGTCCCCTGGACTGACCTTTGCCAGGAGCGGGGGAGGGGAGGGGAGGTCCGGACGATTCATTCGGCAGGGCCTCGTTCAATCGCTCCATTCAAATGCAGAAAGCTCTCCGGTCAAGTCGGAGCCTTTGACTTTGCCTCGAGCTTCTCTTTAATGAATGGCTTTGTCTTTTTTCTTTCCCCAATTTCCCCACCCTTAGGCTGTCCCCTCCAAACTGCAGGGAGGGAAGGAGGGAGAGAGGTAAGGGATGGGAGGAGGTTGTGTGAGAATCAAGCCTTTTTTTCCAGGCAAAAGATGTCCCCTCCTTTTCCTAACCCAGGAAACCCCACTACACCATTTGAGAATCATGGACATGCATGGAAGCAGATGTCTTCACTTGAGATCTTCCTCCGCAGGAGGACAGAAAGGCGGGCCAGTGTGTCCCTCTTGTGCTGGCCGGTTCTTAAGTCACTTGAATTCAAAATAATCAATAGAGCATGGAGGCAGATTTTGGGGCGGCCTACTCTGGAGCCCAAGAGTTCCCTCCTCTGAAAGTTCCTTGGAACATATTAAAGCTGAGCTGGTGACTCGTGTGTGTAGGGGTGTGTGTGTGTGTGTGGTGTGTGTGTGTGTGTGTGTGTGTGAGTGAGTGAGTGAGTGAAGGAGATTTCTAGATGTCAGGGTCGAAGCAACTTTAGAAGTCAGAAACACCTCTGATGATGTCGTCGGGTGTTTGGTTCAAATTTCGGAGTGGCTCTCAAAGAAACAGGCACGAGGATTGTTTCCATAGGAGCCGTTGTGGCCGTTTCGTCAAGTTCTCTAGCTTCCGTTTGCAGAGCTTCAGGCAAAGGGCCATTTTAGTTCTCAGTGAGGCCAAGTCAAAAGGGTGGGAGAAAATGGCAAACGTTCATGGGGAGAGTCGTAGCCAGATATTGGAGGGAACTCAAAAAACTTCGGGATGCAGTCCAGTTTTCAGGTTAAGAACAACACCCTAAGGGAAACGAGTAGCTCCAGAACTTCATATCCACAAGTGAGTATCCCCGTTTTATGGAAACATAATTTTGGCCTCCAAGTAACGTATGCAAATAACTCGGTTGCCAAGGAAATAAGAAGCCTCACTGAGAGTTTCTGAATTAAGGAAGGTAGGGAGAAAAAGATCAGTGATTCCATCCTGCTGACAGAGGTATAAGTTACCAAATGGATGTCCATCTTTAAAAATAAAAAAAAAGAAAAAAGAAAAAAGAAAATTGGGTTTTGTTGGTTTGTTTTTGTTTTTCCTTGTATCTGGAAAACAAAAGATTTAAGAATCAGTCCTAATCCCTCTGTCTCTCTGTCTCTTGTTTCTCTCTGTCTCTCTCTGTCTCAGTGTCTCTGTCTCTGTCTGTCTCTGTCTCTGTCTCTGTCTCTGTCTCTGTCTCTCTCTGTCTCTCTCTGTCTCTCTCTCTCCTCTCTCTCTCTCTCTCTCTCTCTCTCTCTCCATATATACATATACATATATACATACATACATGTATATACACATACCTACATACGTACGTGTGTGTGTGTGTGTGTGTGTATATATATATATATATATATATATATATATATATATATATATATAAAGGTATTTTACGTAGGGTTTTTTTTTTTTTTCAGATTCTTTTCTCTCATAGGCTTATTACAAAGTATTGAGTAGAGTTTCCTGTGCTATATAGTAGGAGGCGCTTGCTTGTTGATTACCGATTTTATGTACAGTCATGTGTACATGTTCATCCCAACCCCCTAAGTTATCCCCCGCTTCCCGAATCCGTCCTACTTTACACAAGGAGTCATACACATTATCATCCTGTTCATCAGTTCATTCAATCCCGTGTAAGTCATCCTTGTTCTCCTTGGAGTCCAGTCTTTCCATCGGTTCTGCCGACCTTGCCTGATGATCGAGCGTGACTGGACGAGTGACGGTTCCAAAAAGTTTGCAAGAGCTTCTGTGAAGGATTGTAGGATTTGCCCAGCGAAGCGGGTGCCGTGATCTGATCACAGGGGAGGCTGTGGAAGGTAGACCCCAAGTGGCAAACACATTTTGTTTTTATAACAGTCTCTGTGCCACGGTGAGGACATCAGGCTTGCAGTGATTGAGGGAAGACTTCAACCCACACGGAAGACATACCTACGGCCACAAGAATGTTTGGATGACCCCTACTAAGTGGCAGTGGAATGAAGTCCAGTGGCTGGGGTTCAGAGGGTCCAGAGAGAGGAGGTTTTCTTTCCAGAGAGAAAAATAGCTCCCCCCCCCCCCTCCAGGGTTACAAGCATGACAGGTCAGACGTTGCCGGTAGACTGTAGAAATCTTCCCGCCAATGTCTATGTACAATTGGGGTCATCTTCAAGGCACCATGGGTGGGTGAAGGAATGCAAGGTGGGGGGGTGGGGGTGGGGGAGGGGGGAGGTTGGCCAGGGAGTAACCAACCGGCCGGGCCGCCGTCTCCCGTCTGCCATAGCCCCGACCGGCTGTTGACAGGACAGAATGGACTCGATCCACGTGTGCCCCGCCACCCCCACCACCTTTCAACAGGCTGTTGTTGCTGCCTTGGCGTGAACGTCGGTTAGAACACCTCCCTGATACTGGGTTCCGTCCCTTTCGTGTGAGCCTCCATTTTGACGACGACAGACAACCCTTTATGCCAGGACAGAGAAGACTTCCAGGAAGAAACATCCCATCATGTCTGGAACAGTTAGAACACATCGGTGTACAGACACAAGCCAAAGTAGACGTCACGTTGTTCCTTCCTCTTTGACGACGCTTTCCGTGTCATCGAAGCTCTCCAAGAAACGTACTCAGTTTCATCTCTCTCGTTTCTCAGGAGAGAGAACACATTTTGGGGCCATTTCGAGGGCCCTCTCCTCCTGCATCCTAACTCAAAGTGCGTTCTAAGTCCAAAGGACTTCACCTGTCCTTCAACCGGGGGGCAAGTGTGTCCAAAATATCCAAAAGGTTGTAAAGCACTTAATCGGATATAGGTCACTGTGAAACAGTGCTTCGCTAGCCAGGTCACCGACGTCCCAAGGAGAGACTTGCTAGGCAGAGAGAGAAGCTTCTTCTTCAGTTCCGAGCCACACCTGGTTCTTTGAATCTCGAGAGGACTAAGCTGATGTGAGTCCTCCGAGACCTGATAACGGCAACCTAGAAAATAAGTGATGACTTTTGACAAGGCATAAGCTTTTCTTTCTTGCTTCCTTTTCCTTCCTTCCTTCCTTCCTTCCTTCCTTCCTTCCTTCCTTCCTTCCTTCCTTCCTTCCTTCCTTCCTTTTCTCTCTCTCTCTCTCTCTCTCTCTCTCTCTCTCTCTCTCTCTCTCTTTCTTTCCTTCCTTCTCTCCTTAAAGATAAAGGAAGAAACCTTTCCTAATCTAATCTAATCTCTCATGATGGACAGAGCAGACTGATGAAAGAAAAACCCAAACCCTAAACCCAAACCTTGTCCTTTTAACATAGAGAGACAACTAAATTCTATTTTTGCACTTGTTTCGCGTTGATACGAAAACTCATTTCTGTCTTTGAATCCATCCTCATCTTATCCAGTCAGTCCTGACCACGGATCCGATTCCTTTCCAAAGACCATTTTCTTCACACACCTTTTCCAATCGTCTGTGCCCATTTTTAGCCTGTCCCTCGTTTTCTTTCTTTTCCATTGAGAAGTGACCACCTTTAGGACTAAAATCTCTTTCTCCTTCCCCCAAACATTATCTGCATATCTTCTACTTTGCCTCCCCACTCCCCCAAAAAAGTCCTCTTCCTACCATGAGGATGGCGACATCAGGTAGCTTGGACCACACACGTTCCGTTCCTTCTTTGGAATGCCTCGTCCTTGGACACTGTCTGTTTTTTTTTTTTTTCCTTCAGTCAGTCAGTGAAAGTAAGGAAGCCAACCACAGTGAACAGTGTGAACATGGAATACTTTGTAGAAGTCTAGGCTCCTACCGAGTACACTCTTTCCCTAAAGCACAAGATCTATCTAGGCATGGAACCAAACATGCTCAGTCTCTCCTCCGTAAAAGGTCCAAAGCAGGGAGACCCTTAGACTTGTGGAGCCATGAACATTTCAGTATTTTATCTTATGTGGAGGTGATGTAGACACTCGCTGAGATTTCACCCCGCCAATGGCACTTAGCCAACCTCTAAGCCTAGAGATGACCAGAGATGTTGGAAAGTCTTGAAGTCGGCCTATGGAAAACAATGATTGGGGGGAGAGTTCCCGTTAAACATTCTTATCTCGTTAACACCTATGCCCTCTATTCGTTATGAGCAGTCCTACTTAGATGATTCGTGAACATTTCATGAGACATGAGGGCGGTTCAGTGCGTCATGATGTCTACACCTCCCGCCCCCCTCCCCTTTCACGTGAGAGATTTTCTTCCTGATTTCAGAGGGGAGAAGTAAAAGAGAGTCAGAGTGTCCCTCTCGTGGTGTTGTCAGTCTAATTCCAAAACTTCTCTATGCCACGGAGGCACGTTTGGGGGCGGCCTACTCAGGGCCCCAAGACTTTCAAAGTCAAACTCAAGGAGGACGTAAATGTACTTCATGCCACCGAACCCGAACCCGAACCGGTGAACCCGATGGCTTACTAGGAGATGACGTGTCATTGGCCCACCTATTTAAGACAGGGAACCAGACACCCTCTCCTCGATGACTCGGAGTAAGTGAGTTCCTGGGGGTGGGGTGGGGTGGGGTGGGGTGGGGTGGGGAGGGTGTCTGTCGGAGAGGGTCCTCTGCTCCAGGTGGGTCCATAAGCACTGCACATGACAGTAGGTGTACATGGTGTTCTTGGGAAGGAAAGGCAGGGAGAATTTTATTTTGCAAAGCTTATCTTCTCACAGCATTTACACTATGAACGATGATGCAACTTCACTGGGGGCGTGCGGGGGCAGTGAAGGCCAGGGAGCCTGGCAACATAGAAGAGCCACGGAGGCTGGCTGTGTGTGACCCCAAGGATGTCCGGCGACTCCTCTCACTTGGGGTGGGGGGTGGGGGGCGGGGGTGGAAGCGGGGGGCGAGATTCCTGTGTGTCTGTCTGCATTCATCAGTCGTGGGAGAGGAAAAACGACGTTCCCTCGACGATCCTTCTGAGTTCTTGCCTGAGAGGCCCCTGTCCCCAAAAGACAGCTCGAGAAGAGAGCGACCCACGGCTGAGGAACGCGTGCACCGTGACCCCCACGCAGGAGAAGCCCAAGCCAGGAGTCACTCGAAAGGGCGGGCTCTGAGCTTGAGCTTCTTCTCGAGGAAGATCTTGGTCCTCCTCTCAGGTCAGGAAGAAGAGGGAGAGGCAGAGCGGCAGAGCGTCCTCGTCGCCCACCCGTCGTTTCTGAAGCGCCTTCCATTCGAACTCATCTGTGTGCCAAAGCGGTCCATTTCGGGGTGCCCTATTCCGGTTCCCTCCCCGCACGGAGAAACATGTTCTGTCCCGATTCACTGAAATGCTCCCAAAGGGCCTTGGTGTGAGGCAGTGGACCTATGCCCATCCTGCCTCCCCTTCAAATCATTTCTACCGATACAGAAGAAGAGACACCACCCCCACCCACCATGGCCTGCCAAAGGCAGTGCAGCAGCTATCCCTGTGGGAGTGGGATCCGGTAGCACGCGAACATCAGTCCAACATCCCTTCCATCTCCATGAGTTCTCATGGAAAATGAGGATGCCCCATGACCGGGGATGGGGGGGAGTGGGGATGGGTGAGGGAGAGGGAGACAGAAAATGAGGAAGGGAGAAAGTGGAGGAGAGGCCAGGAGAGGGAGAGAGAGGAAAAAGAGAGAGAGAGGGAGGGAGGGAGGGAGGGAGGGAGGGAGGGAGGGAGGGAGGGAGGCAGAGAGAGACAGGGAGGCAGAGAGAGACAGGGAGGGAGAGACAGGGAGGGACAGGGAGGGAGAGACGGGGGGTGGTGGAGAGAGACAGAGACAGAGAGACAGAGACAGAGAGAGACGAGAGGCAGAGAGACAGAGAGGGAGACAGAGAGAAAGAAAGAGAGGAGGCGGGAAGAAAGAGATAAAGTGGGGGAGGAAGAGCAGGGGTGGGGGAGAGCGCGAGAGCGAGAGCGAGGGCGAGAGCGAGAGCGAGGGCGAGAGCGAGGGCGAGAGCGAGAGCGAGGGCGAGAGCGAGAGCGAGCGCGCGCGCGCGCGCGAGAAGAGAGAGAGAGAGAGAGAGAGAGAGAGAGAGAGAGAGAGACAGAGAGAGAGCAAGAGAGAGAGAGACAGAGAGAGAGCAAGAGAGAGAGAGACAGAGAGAGACAGAGAGCAAGAGAGAGAGAGAGAGAGAGAGAGAGAGAGAGAGAGAGAGAGAGAGGAGAGGAGAGAGAGAGAGAGAGAGAGAGAGAGAGAGAGAGAGAGAGAGAGAGGGAGAGAGAGAGAGAGAGAGAGAGAGAGAGAGAGAGAGAGAGAGAGAGAGAGAGAGAGAGAGAGGGACCGGGAGAAAGAAAGAGACAGAGAGCGAGTGGCAGAGACAGAGACAGAGGCGGAGAGTGAGCGACAGGGAGCCAGGTAAAGGAAGGACACAGTGCTTGGGTATCTTCTGAGTGTTCGCACGTGTTTTCTGAGCTATGGAGATCAACATCAGTCCCATGAGAAGAAGAGAATGTGCCAGCCCCAGCCAGCACTGCTTGTCTTTTTGCAGAGATGAGAGTTTTCTAAGTTCGGGGCCCCCAGTGAGGGAAGCCGCCCCTTGTGTTCTGCCCGTGACCCTGATCGGGATGGATGGAGGACGAGGCGACGTGGTTGGGGCTTTCCCCCCTCCCCGCAACCCCCCCCCCCAAGTCGGGAACCTCTCTTTCTACCTCTTTGCACCCTCCATTCATTCTGAGACCACCGTTGGCATAGTCCTTTCCATGTTAAACATGATACGCCCTTGCCAAGAGACCTAAGTTCTGGAACCTCCAATGGATCTCTCCTGTATGCGTGGACAAGATCTCTCCAGTCCATCCCGTCAGATGAATGATTCTCAATGATCCTGAAAAACATGGATGAGGGCTAGCGTGGCTAAGGGCTTCCCTGGCGGTCTAGTGGTTAGGTTAGGTCTCCATCCTTCCACTGCACGGAATTGAATGAATGAATGAGTGAGTGAGTGAGTGAGTGAGTGAGTGAATCAATCAATCGATCGATCCATTTTAAAAGCGTTCATTAAAAAAGAACAAAAATAGACTAGAGTGGCTACCATCCCTCGCCCCCCTCCCTGGCCTCCGGCCCACGATCTAGAATTCCCTGCCCTCCTTGCTCCCACTCGAATACCTCCGTCACTCAGAGGTTGGCCCCGCCCACCTAGGCCGGCCCAGCCATCTGGTCGACCTCTTTGGACCGTCTAAAAAGCGACCGACCGGCAGGTGGCGCCCGACAACGGGCAGTCGAGTGAGCGGGCCGCATCGGGATCGGGATCGGGATCGGGAGCAGCTTCACCGCTCAGCGACGGCCGCGGACGGGGCACTGGGGACCTGGGGACCTGGGGACACCGGGGACACCGGGGACCGGGGACACCGGGGACCGGGGACCGGGGACCGGGGACCGCGGACCGGGGACCGCGGACCCGGAAGCATTTTTCTCCAACGTCCCTGCGATTCCACGGAAGGTTGACAGCGGCAGGGCGGCCTCAGCC
>NW_027646247.1:72500-75000 GCF_951394435.1 Stenella coeruleoalba | reverse complement strand
GGCCGCCCCACGCCTCCGCCGCCGCGCCCGACTCCCCCGCCTCAGGGACCGTGAGCACTCCACCCGGGGACGCCGCCGGCCGCGGCGGCCGGGGCGGGCGACACCCTCACGTGGGCGAGGCCGGCTCGATCCCAGACGGGGAAGGGGGCGCGGAGGGCTGGGGGCCGGGGAGGGCCGGCGGCCACGGGGAGGGGGCGGCAGGCACACACACACACAGCGGCGAGGGCCGCGGGGCAGGGGCGCAGGGGCGCCCGCCCAGGGACAGGAAGGGCCGAGGCACGACCGGGCCCGCCAGGGAAACGAGCGCGGGGTCCCACCGCCACACACACGAGGGCGGTCCCACGACGCCTGGGACGCCGGCCGGCCCCGGCCACCCTGGGGTCTCCCACGACCCGGCCCCGCCGCCGGGGCCCGTGTGCGACGGTTTCCCCCCGCGTGACACGGAGGGACCCGTCCGCCCAAACTCAACCTCCTCCGCCCGTCCTCGCCACATCCGCCTTCATCTGAGTCCGACCCCCGGGGCTCGCGCCCCAGGGAAACGCTCCCGAGCGAGGCGACCCGCACCGTGCCCACACACCGCCCCCGGCCGCGACTCGCGGCGAGGGCAGGCGCGACGGGCTCCTCGCGGCTGCGGGACTGGGGAGTCGGGACGCCCGTGCGTCCCCGAACCCCACCTCGGGCTCGCCGCCGCGCGGGTCACCGCACGCGCACGCACCCGCGCACACACGGCCCCGCGCCGGACGCCGGCCTGGCGGGACCCTCCCCCAACTCAGAGGGGGGAGGCGCGGGCCGCGGTAGGCAAAGAGCGGCGCTCGGCCCCACCGCGGGGCCGGCGCAAGCCCTCCCGCGAGGGCGAGGGCCTCTGCCGCCCAACGTGGCTCTGGCAGTGGCCACCGTGGCCCACTGCACGCTTGGGAGGGGCAGCGGCTGGGGGGTCCGGTACCCCAAGGCTCCCTCTCGGATCGCTAGAGAAGGCTTTCTCACCGAGGGTGCGTCATCCCCCACCCATCGTCTGTGCCCTTCGGGCCCACGGAGGCGCTCCACGAGCCACCAAGTCCACGACTGGCCGTGGGAGGGGTGGGGGGGTCTGCGGTATGGGTAAGCACACGGCCCACTGGAGCGTTCGCGGCCACAGCCTCGGGGGCACAACCTCTGCCGCCCCCCCAGGCTCGTCCACCGGGCTCCGGAAGGGGGGAGCACGCCCGAGAAGCGCGACAGACGCCCCCCTTCTCGCAGGCCCCGGCCCTACGCGATCGCACCCACGCCCGCGTGCGACTCCCCACACACACGCAAGTGGGGGGCGGCGGCACACGCGGCGTCGGCCCGGCCACGAAGTCAGTCCCCCCCACGGCACACCGTGGGAGGACGATGGCGACGAGGTGGCAGGCCCCCGTCCCCCACCGAGGGAGAGAAACAGAGGCAAGCCCCCGCGCCCTTTACCGTCTCGACCCCCCCGAGAGAGCCACTCACGGGACACACCACCGCGGCGGAGACCCCGAGGAGCACGCTGGGAAAACGGAACGACACCACCGCTCGGCCTCGCGCGCCTGAGGGACGACCTGGAGCGCTCCAGGGGCACCACAGAGGACCGAGCAAGTCACGCTCACGCGCCAGCAGCGGGCGCGCGGCGCAGCGGCGGGACGGCCCCCACCGACGCGGGGAGGACCGCCCGCGGGGCACACGCCAAGGAGGCGAAGCGAGAGCGTCTGCTGCGTCCGAGGACCACGGCCCCGCCCACGCCGTGAGGCAGGAGGCGGGAGACCGCAGGTCCGGGCCGGAGACCACCACCCCTGCCTCCCACACACCCCTCGGCAGGCCGGCAGGGCGTGACAAGAGAGGCGAGGGGCCCGCGGACAGAACGAGAAGAGCGGTCCCGTTCGCCAAGAACGTCCGTCCCTCGTCTGGCGCGACGTAAGGCCCGGCCCAGGAGAGCGCGACATCACCACATCGATCAGTCAATCCAGAGAGCCAGGGGCCACGAGGGCCCCGAGGGGGGAGGGGCACGGCGAGGACCCTCACCGGAGGAGCCTGCTTCAGCCTCAGCCGGCACCCAGCCCCCTCTTCTCTCTCTCTCTTGCCTTCTCGGGCAACAGTGGCCGACGACCCCGCGAGGAGAACGCCTGACACGTGGCACGGAGCCTGCGGGGTGGGGTCGTCTCAGCCACCACCGGGTGCCTGCGGCGGGGAAGGGGAGTCACACGGGGTAGAAGACCCACGCACCACCTCGCCCCGCCGCCCTCGGGTGAGCCAGAGACCGGAGGCGGCACCGCGGGTCGGGTCAGCCGGGCGCACACACGAGAGCCGGCGCGCAGGCCCAAGCGGGCGGCTCAAGTGGCAAGGGCCGGTTCGGGCGCCAGACGGCGGTCCAAAGCCCAGCACCCTGCGCGCGTCCAGAGTCCCAGAACCCCCAGCGAGAGATGCCAGAGGAGACCGTGTCAGCACCTATCTGGTGGTAAAAAAGGCCCATTTCAGGCGAAAAAAATCACGGCGCCCGGCAGCG
>NW_027646247.1:57500-67500 GCF_951394435.1 Stenella coeruleoalba | reverse complement strand
GAGAGTTTGTCTCGGGATCACCGATCCTTTCCAGAAATCCTCCAAATTCTCGGATCTGCAGCAGCTGGTTGCACGGTGGCTACCTATGGGGAATAGCAAGCGCTTCCACGAGGGGAAAGAAGCACATGAGAATTTTCTGCAAGAAAGCACAGGAACAGATAAGGGTTAAATGTACAGTGGAGCTCCTCGTCTTGGGACAACTAGGTATAGTCGTGGTGTCAACAGAGGTAAAGTTAATCTTTTACTCCCGAGAGCCTCGTATGTGTGTGTGTGGGGGGGGTGGGGGTGGGTGTGGGTGTGGGTGGGTGTGCGGGTGTGTGTCTGAGACTCAGGCCCCCAGGGCCTCTGTTCTTTAGCTGGCAAGGCCTGTTTGGCCCTAGGCCACTCCCCAGTCCTTTTCCAAAATGTCTGTAGGTCTGTCTCATGCGTGCGTACGTACGTACGTACGTACGTACCTACCTACCTACCTACCTACCTACCTAGAGATCGACATGACCAGAGATTTCATAGCTTTCATTTAAAAACTTTTAGTCAGCCACGAAGCAGGTAGTACAATCGAAAATTCGCTCTCTTGCTTATTTATAAAGAACCGTTGGAATAGGTGACGTTTATTTCCTCCGATGGCTAAGGCTTTTTATTATCTGTGGGGAAAGACTTTTAAGATTCGTGTTGGTCCCGAAGGAGACGGCGAATTAGTGTTTGGGTGAGGGAGCCCTTCCACCGGTTTGTATTCTTAAAGAGACCACTTCCCCCTCCCCTCCCCCGTTGTTATTTTTTGGGGTTTTTTGTTTGTTTGTTTGTTTCCGTTTTGGTTTTTCTGTTTTTTCTTTCTTTCTTTTTTTTTTTTTCCTTCCCTTTGGTTTCAGGGTCTACCTCATCCAGTCCACTGGCCTTAGTCTCAGTCAGGCCATCGCAGGCTGTGTTCACATTTCGGAGGCGGTAGAGATGCGCAAGATCAAGACAGTTCACCCAGAGAACTGGGCGGCAGGTGCCTTGCTGACATCGAAAAGCTGATCTGCTCATCATGCAGTTCCATTTCCCCTCCTCGTCCTCCTCGTCCTCCTCGTCCTCCTCGTCCTCCTCCTCCACCTCGTCCCCGTCCTCGTCCTCCTCCTCGTCGTCCTCTTCCTCGTCCTCCTCCACCTCGTCCTCGTCCTCGTCCTCGTCCTCCTCCTCCTCCTCCTCCTCCTCCTCCTCCTCCTCCTCCTCCTCCTCCTCCTGTGTGCTTCTTTCTGTCAAGGAGAAGATTTCCAACTCAAATGCAGACCAAAAGATTTCTAGGTTCCAAAACTTCAGGGTTCCATGGATCATGGTGTCCAAAATCTGCACAGGGTCTTCAATAACGGCCCTCGTTCTCAGCGCACACAAGTCAACCCCAGACCAAGGCACCCTAAGGGCAAAAACCCTCCAAGGTTTCTCCCATTAGACCCCGAACATCAGCACACACCCCCTCCCCCGGTTTCTATTTCGTATCGCGTGCGCTCAGGCAGACGGCAAACACATCGATCGATCATTTTCCTTTAGCGTGTTTCATGAACGTCGCACTGGCCGAAGAAACCTAGGTGTGTCAAAGCTCATCCCTGCGTAAAAGGCTTTGGCTTCTCCGTGAAGGGGTCGAGCCGAGGGACCCAGGCCCCTCTGTCAACTTTTCACCGGATTCATTGGCCTCACTCTTGTCCCAAGCGACGGCTGGTCAGATTTCTCATGGTCATTTTTTGCCTTCTGGCTTTAGCAAGGGTCTTCAACTGGGGTAAAAAGAGCAGGCTTGCTTGGGGCGCTTTCATGGTGGGGAGGAGGGGGTGGTGGCCCATAGAGGTAGGTCCCTTCGATTCACCCCATCTCAGGTAGTGCCCTATGCAAAACGTTTGCTTTCATACCATCAGGATCCTACCTTTGGAGAGTTTCCCTGCCTTAAACGTCCTCTGCCCTCCGCCTATTCATCCACCATCCACCACCACCCCGCTGACCTGTTCATCCCGTCCATGGTTTTTCTCTTCCGAGAAAGCATGTTACCTACGGCTCGTCCCCAGGCTACGTACGTGTCCATTCACCTCCTGAAAGACATGTCTCGGTCACCTCCGAGAGAGTTCTTGGCAGTGAGGAATAAAACCGCCACTGTCAAGGTCCGCGTGCAGGTTTCTGCGTGGACCTCAGCCGTTCGACTCCCCGCGTCACCTCGGGTCCATTCATAGCAAGGAGTCCTCCGAGGGCCGGGTCTTACGGTGAGAGTGTGTTTGGCTGTGAAAAACACCACCCCTGTTCACAGAGTTCCCAAAAACGGGGGGGTGGGGGGTTGGGGGGTCGGGGTGGGGGTCGGGGTCGGGGTGGAGCTGAGGAGGGCACGGCACGTCAGCATACCGAAGCGTCCGGAACCCCGAGGAGGCGGGCAAGGAAGGAAGATGTCCCCGGGACAAAACCTTCCCTCCCCGTCCTTAGGGTCGATGGCTGGACCTGAGAATTCCATGGACACGAGACGGATTTATGAAACCAGAATTCCAAGAAAGGGGACCTGGCTGGCCGAGACCCCAAAATGAGTCTCTTTGGGGTTTGTTAGGGCGGCAGGCCAGGAGACACCCGCCGTGTTCCACCCGACTCCCAAATGGGGCGAGTTTATCGAAGAAAAAAAAAAAAAAAGCCAAACCAAAAGCAAACACACACGCAGACAGAAACCCCACCAAAACACACACACACACACACACACACACACACACACACACACACACACACACACACACAACTCTGGGTGCGCTATCTGTTGTCCATGATTTCCCGTGCCTTTTGGACATGGCTGATAGAGATGGACATGAAACGGCAGGACAGCAAGCTGGCATGTCGGCCGGCCTAGAGAAGGTTCCCGAGTGAAATATCAGAACCAGGGCGGGATGGGGATGGGGGGCGCAGAGAGAGGCGGGGAAGGGGGGCCCACGTCACCTGGGAGAGAAGCGGGGGGAGGGGGGCGCTGACCGACCTCGGTTCACCCCGTCCCCCTCCGGCCGAGAACCTGCCTTCGCTTCCTGCCCTCAGGTGTGTGAGAGGAGCAGGTTTCTTTCCCATAACTACCAACACATCATTTCAGTCTTGTTTGTGGGTTTCTTTTTGTGTGTTCGTTTTCTGGACGAGGCCAAAGAACCCTTCCAGTGAGTGGAGGCGTGTGTACAAAGGAGGATCTGACAGGACGGGAGGGTGCGGGTCAGTCCCTGTGCCAAGAAACCCAGAGAATCTGTCGTAGCTGAGGCTCGGGCCTTTTGCAGAAATAGGCCAAGAGAGTTCAGAGTTGATCCTTCACTGCCAAACAATCATCACAGCAGTTTCCTGGAAGGGATTGTGTTGCAGGAGCCAGCGTGGTGGCCCTCAGGCCTCAGGCCTCAGGCCTCAGCCCGGCAGGCAGGCAGGCAGGCAGGCAGGCAGCGGCTATTGTCTGTTGGTCCCGCCCCCACCCCCACCCCCACCCCCGTTCCTTCTCCAGAGCTCCTTCCTAAGTCCCCTGGACTGACCTTTGCCAGGAGCGGGGGAGGGGAGGGGAGGTCCGGACGATTCATTCGGCAGGGCCTCGTTCAATCGCTCCATTCAAATGCAGAAAGCTCTCCGGTCAAGTCGGAGCCTTTGACTTTGCCTCGAGCTTCTCTTTAATGAATGGCTTTGTCTTTTTTCTTTCCCCAATTTCCCCACCCTTAGGCTGTCCCCTCCAAACTGCAGGGAGGGAAGGAGGGAGAGAGGTAAGGGATGGGAGGAGGTTGTGTGAGAATCAAGCCTTTTTTTCCAGGCAAAAGATGTCCCCTCCTTTTCCTAACCCAGGAAACCCCACTACACCATTTGAGAATCATGGACATGCATGGAAGCAGATGTCTTCACTTGAGATCTTCCTCCGCAGGAGGACAGAAAGGCGGGCCAGTGTGTCCCTCTTGTGCTGGCCGGTTCTTAAGTCACTTGAATTCAAAATAATCAATAGAGCATGGAGGCAGATTTTGGGGCGGCCTACTCTGGAGCCCAAGAGTTCCCTCCTCTGAAAGTTCCTTGGAACATATTAAAGCTGAGCTGGTGACTCGTGTGTGTAGGGGTCTGTGTGTGTGTGTGTGTGTGTGTGTGTGTGTGTGTGTGTGTGTGTGTGAGTGAGTGAGTGAGTGAGTGAGTGAGTGAAGGAGATTTCTAGATGTCAGGGTCGAAGCAACTTTAGAAGTCTGAAACACCTCTGATGATGTCGTCGGGTGTTTGGTTCAAATTTCGGAGTGGCTCTCAAAGAAACAGGCACGAGGATTGTTTCCATAGGAGCCGTTGTGGCCGTTTCGTCAAGTTCTCTAGCTTCCGTTTGCAGAGCTTCAGGCAAAGGGCCATTTTAGTTCTCAGTGAGGCCAAGTCAAAAGGGTGGGAGAAAATGGCAAACGTTCATGGGGAGAGTCGTAGCCAGATATTGGAGGGAACTCAAAAAACTTCGGGATGCAGTCCAGTTTTCAGGTTAAGAACAACACCCTAAGGGAAACGAGTAGCTCCAGAACTTCATATCCACAAGTGAGTATCCCCGTTTTATGGAAACATAATTTTGGCCTCCAAGTAACGTATGCAAATAACTCGGTTGCCAAGGAAATAAGAAGCCTCACTGAGAGTTTCTGAATTAAGGAAGGTAGGGAGAAAAAGATCAGTGATTCCATCCTGCTGACAGAGGTATAAGTTACCAAATGGATGTCCATCTTTAAAAATAAAAAAAAAAAGAAAAAAGAGAAAAGAAAATTGGGTTTTGTTGGTTTGTTTTTGTTTTTCCTTGTATCTGGAAAACAAAAGATTGAAGAATCAGTCCTAATCCCTCTGTCTCTCTGTCTCTTGTTTCTCTCTGTCTCTCTCTGTCTCAGTGTCTCTGTCTCTGTCTGTCTCTGTCTCTGTCTCTGTCTCTGTCTCTGTCTCTCTCTGTCTCTCTCTGTCTCTCTCTCTCCTCTCTCTCTCTCTCTCTCTCTCTCTCTCTCCATATATACATATACATATATACATACATACATGTATATACACATACCTACATACGTACGTGTGTGTGTGTGTGTGTGTGTATATATATATATATATATATATATATATATATATATATATATATATAGGTATTTTACGTAGGGTTTTTTTTTTTTTTCAGATTCTTTTCTCTCATAGGCTTATTACAAAGTATTGAGTAGAGTTTCCTGTGCTATATAGTAGGAGGCGCTTGCTTGTTGATTACCGATTTTATGTACAGTCATGTGTACATGTTCATCCCAACCCCCTAAGTTATCCCCCGCTTCCCGAATCCGTCCTACTTTACACAAGGAGTCATACACATTATCATCCTGTTCATCAGTTCATTCAATCCCGTGTAAGTCATCCTTGTTCTCCTTGGAGTCCAGTCTTTCCATCGGTTCTGCCGACCTTGCCTGATGATCGAGCGTGACTGGACGAGTGACGGTTCCAAAAAGTTTGCAAGAGCTTCTGTGAAGGATTGTAGGATTTGCCCAGCGAAGCGGGTGCCGTGATCTGATCACAGGGGAGGCTGTGGAAGGTAGACCCCAAGTGGCAAACACATTTTGTTTTTATAACAGTCTCTGTGCCACGGTGAGGACATCAGGCTTGCAGTGATTGAGGGAAGACTTCAACCCACACGGAAGACATACCTACGGCCACAAGAATGTTTGGATGACCCCTACTAAGTGGCAGTGGAATGAAGTCCAGTGGCTGGGGTTCAGAGGGTCCAGAGAGAGGAGGTTTTCTTTCCAGAGAGAAAAATAGCTCCCCCCCCCCCCTCCAGGGTTACAAGCATGACAGGTCAGACGTTGCCGGTAGACTGTAGAAATCTTCCCGCCAATGTCTATGTACAATTGGGGTCATCTTCAAGGCACCATGGGTGGGTGAAGGAATGCAAGGTGGGGGGGTGGGGGTGGGGGAGGGGGGAGGTTGGCCAGGGAGTAACCAACCGGCCGGGCCGCCGTCTCCCGTCTGCCATAGCCCCGACCGGCTGTTGACAGGACAGAATGGACTCGATCCACGTGTGCCCCGCCACCCCCACCACCTTTCAACAGGCTGTTGTTGCTGCCTTGGCGTGAACGTCGGTTAGAACACCTCCCTGATACTGGGTTCCGTCCCTTTCGTGTGAGCCTCCATTTTGACGACGACAGACAACCCTTTATGCCAGGACAGAGAAGACTTCCAGGAAGAAACATCCCATCATGTCTGGAACAGTTAGAACACATCGGTGTACAGACACAAGCCAAAGTAGACGTCACGTTGTTCCTTCCTCTTTGACGACGCTTCCCGTGTCATCGAAGCTCTCCAAGAAACGTACTCAGTTTCATCTCTCTCGTTTCTCAGGAGAGAGAACACATTTTGGGGCCATTTCGAGGGCCCTCTCCTCCTGCATCCTAACTCAAAGTGCGTTCTAAGTCCAAAGGACTTCACCTGTCCTTCAACCGGGGGGCAAGTGTGTCCAAAATATCCAAAAGGTTGTAAAGCACTTAATCGGATATAGGTCACTGTGAAACAGTGCTTCGCTAGCCAGGTCACCGACGTCCCAAGGAGAGACTTGCTAGGCAGAGAGAGAAGCTTCTTCTTCAGTTCCGAGCCACACCTGGTTCTTTGAATCTCGAGAGGACTAAGCTGATGTGAGTCCTCCGAGACCTGATAACGGCAACCTAGAAAATAAGTGATGACTTTTGACAAGGCATAAGCTTTTCTTTCTTGCTTCCTTTTCCTTCCTTCCTTCCTTCCTTCCTTCCTTCCTTCCTTCCTTCCTTCCTTCCTTCCTTCCTTCCTTCCTTTCTCTCTCTCTCTCTCTCTCTCTCTCTCTCTCTCTCTCTCTCTCTCTCTTTCTTTCCTTCCTTCTCTCCTTAAAGATAAAGGAAGAAACCTTTCCTAATCTAATCTAATCTCTCATGATGGACAGAGCAGACTGATGAAAGAAAAACCCAAACCCTAAACCCAAACCTTGTCCTTTTAACATAGAGAGACAACTAAATTCTATTTTTGCACTTGTTTCGCGTTGATACGAAAACTCATTTCTGTCTTTGAATCCATCCTCATCTTATCCAGTCAGTCCTGACCACGGATCCGATTCCTTTCCAAAGACCATTTTCTTCACACACCTTTTCCAATCGTCTGTGCCCATTTTTAGCCTGTCCCTCGTTTTCTTTCTTTTCCATTGAGAAGTGACCACCTTTAGGACTAAAATCTCTTTCTCCTTCCCCCAAACATTATCTGCATATCTTCTACTTTGCCTCCCCACTCCCCCAAAAAAGTCCTCTTCCTACCATGAGGATGGCGACATCAGGTAGCTTGGACCACACACGTTCCGTTCCTTCTTTGGAATGCCTCGTCCTTGGACACTGTCTGTTTTTTTTTTTTTTCCTTCAGTCAGTCAGTGAAAGTAAGGAAGCCAACCACAGTGAACAGTGTGAACATGGAATACTTTGTAGAAGTCTAGGCTCCTACCGAGTACACTCTTTCCCTAAAGCACAAGATCTATCTAGGCATGGAACCAAACATGCTCAGTCTCTCCTCCGTAAAAGGTCCAAAGCAGGGAGACCCTTAGACTTGTGGAGCCATGAACATTTCAGTATTTTATCTTATGTGGAGGTGATGTAGACACTCGCTGAGATTTCACCCCGCCAATGGCACTTAGCCAACCTCTAAGCCTAGAGATGACCAGAGATGTTGGAAAGTCTTGAAGTCGGCCTATGGAAAACAATGATTGGGGGGAGAGTTCCCGTTAAACATTCTTATCTCGTTAACACCTATGCCCTCTATTCGTTATGAGCAGTCCTACTTAGATGATTCGTGAACATTTCATGAGACATGAGGGCGGTTCAGTGCGTCATGATGTCTACACCTCCCGCCCCCCTCCCCTTTCACGTGAGAGATTTTCTTCCTGATTTCAGAGGGGAGAAGTAAAAGAGAGTCAGAGTGTCCCTCTCGTGGTGTTGTCAGTCTAATTCCAAAACTTCTCTATGCCACGGAGGCACGTTTGGGGGCGGCCTACTCAGGGCCCCAAGACTTTCAAAGTCAAACTCAAGGAGGACGTAAATGTACTTCATGCCACCGAACCCGAACCCGAACCGGTGAACCCGATGGCTTACTAGGAGATGACGTGTCATTGGCCCACCTATTTAAGACAGGGAACCAGACACCCTCTCCTCGATGACTCGGAGTAAGTGAGTTCCTGGGGGTGGGGTGGGGTGGGGTGGGGTGGGGTGGGGAGGGTGTCTGTCGGAGAGGGTCCTCTGCTCCAGGTGGGTCCATAAGCACTGCACATGACAGTAGGTGTACATGGTGTTCTTGGGAAGGAAAGGCAGGGAGAATTTTATTTTGCAAAGCTTATCTTCTCACAGCATTTACACTATGAACGATGATGCAACTTCACTGGGGGCGTGCGGGGGCAGTGAAGGCCAGGGAGCCTGGCAACATAGAAGAGCCACGGAGGCTGGCTGTGTGTGACCCCAAGGATGTCCGGCGACTCCTCTCACTTGGGGTGGGGGGTGGGGGGCGGGGGTGGAAGCGGGGGGCGAGATTCCTGTGTGTCTGTCTGCATTCATCAGTCGTGGGAGAGGAAAAACGACGTTCCCTCGACGATCCTTCTGAGTTCTTGCCTGAGAGGCCCCTGTCCCCAAAAGACAGCTCGAGAAGAGAGCGACCCACGGCTGAGGAACGCGTGCACCGTGACCCCCACGCAGGAGAAGCCCAAGCCAGGAGTCACTCGAAAGGGCGGGCTCTGAGCTTGAGCTTCTTCTCGAGGAAGATCTTGGTCCTCCTCTCAGGTCAGGAAGAAGAGGGAGAGGCAGAGCGGCAGAGCGTCCTCGTCGCCCACCCGTCGTTTCTGAAGCGCCTTCCATTCGAACTCATCTGTGTGCCAAAGCGGTCCATTTCGGGGTGCCCTATTCCGGTTCCCTCCCCGCACGGAGAAACATGTTCTGTCCCGATTCACTGAAATGCTCCCAAAGGGCCTTGGTGTGAGGCAGTGGACCTATGCCCATCCTGCCTCCCCTTCAAATCATTTCTACCGATACAGAAGAAGAGACACCACCCCCACCCACCATGGCCTGCCAAAGGCAGTGCAGCAGCTATCCCTGTGGGAGTGGGATCCGGTAGCACGCGAACATCAGTCCAACATCCCTTCCATCTCCATGAGTTCTCATGGAAAATGAGGATGCCCCATGACCGGGGATGGGGGGGAGTGGGGATGGGTGAGGGAGAGGGAGACAGAAAATGAGGAAGGGAGAAAGTGGAGGAGAGGCCAGGAGAGGGAGAGAGAGGAAAAAGAGAGAGAGAGGGAGGGAGGGAGGGAGGGAGGGAGGGAGGGAGGGAGGGAGGGAGGGAGGCAGAGAGAGACAGGGAGGCAGAGAGAGACAGGGAGGGAGAGACAGGGAGGGACAGGGAGGGAGAGACGGGGGGTGGTGGAGAGAGACAGAGACAGAGAGACAGAGACAGAGAGAGACGAGAGGCAGAGAGACAGAGAGGGAGACAGAGAGAAAGAAAGAGAGGAGGCGGGAAGAAAGAGATAAAGTGGGGGAGGAAGAGCAGGGGTGGGGGAGAGCGCGAGAGCGAGAGCGAGGGCGAGAGCGAGAGCGAGGGCGAGAGCGAGGGCGAGAGCGAGAGCGAGGGCGAGAGCGAGAGCGAGCGCGCGCTGCGCGCGCGAGAAAGAGAGAGAGAGAGAGAGAGAGAGAGAGAGAGAGAGAGAGACAGAGAGAGAGCAAGAGAGAGAGAGACAGAGAGAGAGCAAGAGAGAGAGAGACAGAGAGAGACAGAGAGCAAGAGAGAGAGAGAGAGAGAGAGAGAGAGAGAGAGAGAGGGAGAGGGAGAGAGAGAGAGAGAGAGAGAGAGAGAGAGAGAGAGAGAGAGAGGGAGAGGAGAGAGAGAGAGAGAGAGAGAGAGAGAGAGAGAGAGAGAGAGAGAGAGAGAGGGACCGGGAGAAAGAAAGAGACAGAGAGCGAGTGGCAGAGACAGAGACAGAGGCGGAGAGTGAGCGACAGGGAGCCAGGTAAAGGAAGGACACAGTGCT